>NW_018403842.1:464380-481419 GCF_002113885.1 Mizuhopecten yessoensis | reverse complement strand
AATCCACAAGTACACAGATACACAGGAATACTGTACACGAGAGGTATAGAATCCACAAGTACAACTCATCCCACTGAATTCTAAATCAGTTATATATGATACCAATGTAGGTAATTGAAAATGTATCCTTTTTTATTTAGTACTCAACAATTTTTATTTACAGTGTACTTGTGGATAGTTGTGACAAATAAACTATGTTATTTATTTCACGGCAAATTTGCATGACATATGAGTTTCAGAATACTATTTTGAAATAAATAGTAATATTAAAGCGAAACTTATTCAAGTTTACAGAAATGCCAAAAAAATGACGAAATTCTAAAAATAAAAGATCTATCAAATTCCCGTTCTAGGAAAAGTTTCACAAGGAAAAACGTTTTTATGTTTTAAAATCACATGCTAACGAATCAGAATACTTTTATGTTCTATGCCATAATTAATGTATTTTCTAAATGATATATGATATAATTAACTTCGCCAGCTAAAATTGTCTAAAACATGTAAGCGCCTTGAGACACACTGTATCGTACACACGTGTGTATTTAAGAAAGGGGGCGTGTCTCGTTTGTTGACATGTGGTTTTGTCTCGGCACAAAACGCCGAAATAACGTTCATTATCCAATATTTCTAAATATCAAATAAATTTAGAATATTTTGGTTAGTTCTCATCACTTATTAAAACAAAGAAACGCATACAAATCCCTGATCGGAAATATTTTATCATGCCAGAATGTGTTTTGACAGATCTCGTGACGATACTAACGTTTAGTACGTTACCCCACGAGAACTGGGCGCAGTGGAAAATGGCGATGAACTACGACAACCTGAATGGAGGTGATATGGACACTTCTGACTCAAGGAAACGGCCATTGGACACAGAAGTAGAAAATGGGGTCCCTAAACGATCTAACCAGGGAGGAGGTTAGACCATATGCTCATTATTATATTTCTTTCAGCGATTTTTCTGCAACCACTGTGGCTTATTTCCATTCAATATGGCGGCCTGTCAAACTCGAGCCGGGCCAATGTTTAGCAAGGGTAGATTTTTTTTGGAATTTCAATGCCGTTTATGTTTTAGGATAGCAATTTGTGATGTGCTTGTAGTTTGTGCACTTTTCTAATACATGATTTGAATTTCAGTTGGTTTCTATGGAATTAGTGTATTTGTTTTGCTCATTGAACACATGACGATACAGAAGAACGAAATTGATTCCGAGTGGAGGCATGCATGTTGTAACATGTGCCAACTCAAGGTATTATACGTACAATCCGGGCTCCCGGTGAACACACAAATAGGTCTTCAGTTTGACTAGAGACCAGAATAGGTCTGAACAGCTCTGGTGAAACAGGCAACCGAACAGCGGGCCGGAACCCACAGAAGGAGAGAACGAACGGAGGACATTTTGGTTTTAGCAGACAACATTTCGTTACATCCCTGAAATGACCTTACTCGACCTGTCTGGACCGAGCGGTCTAAATAGGGTTGAAGAACATATGACAGATTCTCAAGAGTATATGAATTTTAACGTCTGGAGAGGTATAATTTAACTTAACCATTTTCACTATTTTGCGTATCATCACTTGCCAACCACTGTTATTTGGGCTACAAAGTTTCTCCGCATGGCTGTCGGCGGAGTGCAGCATATTGAATGAGCCAGTACACGTGTCAGACAGTTTCATTCGGGAGAAACGATCTCTTTAAAAGTTAATAACATATATGGTTATTTCTTGAATGTATGAATCTTGTAATTAATTTTCATCATAGCCATGAGGATGGAATATTGGATGGTGTATTTTGCGTTTTAGACTTAGCCTGCTGGCACATGTGTGTGTCAGTGTGTGTACTTGGATACTGTACTAGCCAAGGGTATACAGCTGTGCCCATGTTTGGCAGTTGGAGTATGTGTGGAATATTTCTGGAATGTTATCAATTTATTGGAGATATTTCTGTATTGTTTTGATCTGATAATTGATATGCTTTCATGTATAGATGTTTACTTTTTTTATGTGGTATACATCATTGAGAAAATGCAGTGAAAAGTGTGGAGGATAATTATCACAGGTAGGCATGTTGGAGCTCAACACATATGACCTCTACTCCAGCACACTGGGGCTAATGCACAGCTGATGGTTCCCTGTGTAGATGATGTTATTAACATAACAGGAGGGTTGGTATTATCATGTTAAATGACTCTGAAGGATTCTGAGGGTTTCACTTACGGTAACATTGATACACAGGTAAGATAGATGCATCTTTGCTTGTAGCTCAGCCTCCGATATACTACGTCTTGGTACATTTGATGAAGTTATATATGGTGTATGATAATAACAACAGTCCTGTTAGCTTCGCAGAATAATTAATAAGTTAAAGATGTCTGTAAATTTTGTACCTGTAATCAGTTGGCATACATTCAAAGAAGGAAGAGATTATGGGGGGTGGGGGGTCAAAACAGTGATGATTATTTCAGTAAATATACATGTATATAAGCATATATGCATGCTTGGTCGATACTTGGAAAATATCTAAGCAAATTGTATGATTGATTGTGATAATATTATAAATCTGTTCGAGTGTGTTTATTCTGAGGTAAGCTGAAGTACTTCTTAATTTAACTCTTGCAAGTTGGACAGTGTTTGATGTTTTTGGAGATACAACTTTTGTAAAGAGTTCTTATGAAATTTGCACTAATCACAGTAAAAATAATCTCTTTTTTATATCGATAGACAGGGAATGAGGAAAAGTACAGTAGCTATGGGAGAACATAGATCAGCATCAGTAAATATATTGATTATGAGCACAAGATCTATAATTTTCTTCCAATTAAGACCATGATCAAATAATTGATTACATACCCAGGAGAGTCTTATTAATTCAAGTATTTCAGATCATGTGATCTCGGACATTGTATCATTGCCAAGGAATTACCTGTTATACACAATCTTAAAAATACATGTGTGCTAAATCATACACACTTGTAACACAATATACACACATGGTAATGCACATGGAATACAAGATACACAAATGTGATACAACAAACATATGCAATACAATACACCTGTTATATAACATTCACACATACAACTTAACCTGTGAAACATTAAACACACCTGTAATACAACATCCACACATATGAAACATTTTTTTACATACATGTGTAATACACACCTGTGAACAACAAACAAATCTGTGATACAACATACACACATGTGACAACATACACACATGTGACACAACATACACATGTGACACAACATACACATATGACACAACATACACACATCATATTACACAATATGCACACCTATGACTGAACATTCACATTTTTATACAACATACACACAGGACACAACATACACACATCAAGTTACACAACATGCACACATGTAATACACCATACACACCTGTGATTCAACATACACACATGTGATACAACATACACACATGTGACACAACATACACACATGTGACACAACATACACAAATGTGACACAACATGCACACCTGTGACACAACATACACACATGTAATACACATACACACCTGTGATACTCACTGATACAACATACACACATGTGACACAACATACACACATGTGACACAGCATACACAAATGTGACACAACATACACACCTGTGATTCTCACTGATACCACTTACACACATGTAATACAACATACATATGTGACACAACATACACACCTGTGATACTCACTGATACCACTTACACACATGTAACACAACTTACACACATGTAATACAACATACATATGTGACACAACATACACACCTGTGATACTCACTGATACCACTTACACACATGTAACACAACTTACACACATGTAATACAACATACATATGTTACACAACATATACACCTGTAAGACAACATTCATACATTCTATATATATATATATATATATACAAGTTAACATGATACAACATTCACACATATGTGATTCAATATACACATATGATTCATCTTACACATGTGGTACAGCATACACAAGTATATGCTGTAAAACAACTTGTCGTCATTATCCAATTATGTGACCACAAGTGTAATTCATAAGTCACAGGTTTTTTTTGTCTGTCGGGCCACAATATCGTTTCCAGACATTGTCTTGGAATCCGAAATACTAAGCTTTCTGAAAATGTAGAAGTTCATTTGGGGTTAAAAGATTTCTAAAGTCAAGGTCAAGATCACTGTTTCTAAAAATAGCATGGGGAGGTGTGTGTGTGATGGGGGAGGGGGGTGTTCCTATCTCGGAATCCAAAAGACTGATCTTTTTGAAATGAAAATGCACTGTGATATGTTAATGTGCAATAAGGAAAAGGCTTTTAAGGTCAAGGCCATGGTTTCTGTTGCTAAAAAAATAAGATTGTTTATCTGTCGGGGCTCTAGTTTCCTTACAGCATAATTGCAATATCATAACAACAGTTGTTTTTATTGTAACTTAAGCAGCAGTTGTCTTTGCCTCACAGATTATTAGGGATGTTGAATCAACAGTCATCATTTTCCAACTAGCAACAGTGTCATTTATGAATGACAGCAACAGTTGTCAATATCTATGTTCAATGTACCACAGCAGCAGTTGTCATTAACTACACATCAATACCATAGCAACCATTGTCATCAAGGTGCTATACATTTAGTACTAATATAGCAACATTTGTCATTAACTTGCTATATGTAAACCATTAACATAGCAACAAATGTCTTAACTTTATACAATACTATAGCAACCTTTGCCATCCAGCTATACATTTTGTAATATTAATAACAGTGGTCATTATCTAACTTCATATAAAACATTACCATAGCAACAGTTGTCATTAGCTACACAGCATTGCCTAAGCAACCATTGTCATCCAGCTTTAAATTTAGTAATATTAGTAACAGTTGTCATTATCTCACTTCATATAGATATAACCTTACCATAGCAACAGTTGTCATTAACTAGTTTTATATAAATATATATGTGATATTACCATAGAAACAGTTGTCATTAATTAACTTCATATATATGTTACCTTACCATAGCAACAGTTGTCATTAACTAGTTATATATATATATGTAATATTACCATAGCAACAGTTGTCATTAACTAGTTTTATATATATATATTTGTAATATTACTATAGAAACAGTTGTCATTATCTAGTTTTATATATATATATATGTGTGTAACATTACCATAGCAACAGTTGTCGTCATCCTGCCATAAGAAATGCTTCTATAACACAGTTGTCATTATCTACAGAGCTACACATAGCAACAATATGGTTGTCATATGTACAATGTGTTACATACATTCTAACCAAATGCAACAGAGATGTTTTTTTAACATAAATGACAATAATTTGAGCTCACTTTATTTTTCTGTACAAGTATATCTTTATCTATAGTTGGTAGGTGTATGTAGATACACAGTTGTGGTATTTACTAAGGTAGATACAGGGTTGAGCACCACCAGGGCCTTCTGTATGTATCTGGTAGACAATGGGGTGCAGCCAGGGGTGAAATTGTACCAGGAAGGTGATGGGACAGGAGTAATGTTGGTACAACACGCCACCACATTACATGTACCGCATTTACCCCATAAATACCCCCAGGGACTTGACAGTATTCAAAAGGGGTTGTTTAATATAGAATACAATAAACAAATACACAAGAACTATACACTTGGCACTTGTGTTATTGGGAGGGTTTTGCACACCATATTTATTCTATAAACACATTGATGGACTTCATTTTGAAAGAAGGATGGTTTAATAGGTTAGAAAATTAAAATTAAAAGGGAAAAAAAGTTTTTTAAACAAGTACTACAAGTCGCATATCCGTTCAGTAGCAATTTGGACTGCATGAACTTTATTAGTTCTAGACTTCAGAAATCGAATGAAGCATTAACGTACATACACAATTTACATAAATTGACTACAGTGTAGTTGCCTCGGAAAACAACATTGTTGTGTTGCCCCTATTGACTGTCATACAAATTGGGTTAAAAAGTGTAGGTAGCCAATATAGGCAGGTATGCAAAACTTTAATTAACACGTTATATTCAAAAGGATTTTAAAATATCGAGACTATATTATAGACTTTAAACAGTGTTTGTTTAAAAAAACAACAAAGTAGGACGGAGAACTAGGACAAGATGGAAACATTAATAATTTTTTGTCACCTTATTGACTAGAGTGTCTTGTATATTTGTGTATGTATAATAGGGCTGCAACGATAAATCATGTTGCAATATATCGCGATATTATGAATACAGTACAATACTCGATAGGTTTTGAGAGGTTAGTCTTCTTATATTATATCGGTTCCAACACGGCGAGTGACAGCTCCAGCTTGGTAGGCGCATCGAAAGGCGTGAATATATAGTGTGACACTTTAAAGTCATACCCATTTTCGACCAAGTCTCATTACCAGTTGTAATACTGCTGTTAAAAATTTGCAACATATCTTTCCTCTTTGCTCATTCTACTGTTACTATAGATATGTATTGTGATACATTTGTATCCGGATGTCCAATGTATCATTTTAATGAATCGTTGCAGTAGCCCTTATACAGCACTATATGAATACCGATCGCGAGGCTCAGTGGCCTTAGTTCACAGAGAATTGGTAAAGGTTCCTCAGATAAAGTACCAAAGCAAATTGCTGCAATAAAGGGTGTTGTTTTGTTGGGAAATAGGATGGGCCGCTGTTTACAGTACATCATTTCATCTTTATTGGAGTGCAGACATGTCGGTACATATGCACTTCTGTTCGCCCCAAATATCTGCTAAGCGTACATATTAAAAAACATTGGTTTTCCTTTTATAGAATGACATGTACATAAACAGGAGCCATGCATATTTTTTCGTGTATTTCTGTACAAATTATGTAATGAGAAGTGGAACAAAATGAATACAGAATATAATGCTGGTACCGACATATTTACCACCACAGCGAGTGCCCTTCTCTTTTCCTCTGTCAGAACATAATTATTTTCATGTATCGGCACAGGTTCTTTTCATACCTGATATCATGGTAATCACCTAGGGTTACGTGTGAACAGTGGGCAAATCCAAACGCTTTCTTGGATTCTGGCTGTCACTCTTTGGCTATAGCAGGGTTTGACACTAATGATAGCCCAGGGCTAGTGAATATTGTGCTTGGGCTACCATCCATCCCATCCCGGCCCCCTCCCGCACCCAACCCTGCCACAAAGCACCCAACCCTGCCTGTGGCTACCTGGCTACCGCATTCTATGGTTCATAAATCTACTAGCCTCATGGGCTAGTTCCTAACCAAGTCAGTGTCTAACCCTGCTATATTTGCAGTTTGGAGGTACTGAATAATTATGTTTTGAAGAAGAAAAGTAACTAGATGTTGATAATATATGAAAGGTATTAAGTTTTAGTTTTGGCTTTGAACTAATATCTCGCTGTGTACAATATAGGTGGGAATGGGGATTAGTAATCTTTTATCAATACATTGATCCAGCCATTGTGAGCTATACTTGGGCAGTGTAAATATTTCTGGTTAAAATTAAATGTATGTTGAATATTTTATAATGCTGTTCCAAAGTTCTCAGGTCGGACAGGGACTGGATACAGGTTAATTGCTTGGTCCATCTGCTAATTTTTTGGCGACCATCTATGATTAACTCATTCAGCCCTGGAGGCACAAATGAACTCATCCAATTTTATTGTTGGAATAGTTCATTATAAAATTTTAGGGACGAATTAGTTAATGTTAATTTCTGTGTACTATGGAAAGTAACATCAACCAGCTAAGTGCCTGGTCAGGTGACTGGTCCTGGCAAGGATTGACCCCCACTGGATCCGTTCCATCCGTTTACTAATGCATATTTTTGTTATTTTTTTTGGCCTCATCCAGTACAAAAGATAAAATATATTGACTGTTTATAATATAACAGTGAGAAGAACCTGAACACAGAGCTCTCGTTTAATAAGAAAGCTGTATTTATTATTTCGGGATTATATCAGGCGTGTTCACAATAACACATCAGCTACTACAGGGTATATTTGATGCATGGTCATGTTCACGATGTGTTCTAAGATCTAATCTGTTTCTGCAGAAGAAATTTGCATACCCAGTTCAGGCCTATGATGGATGTATGTAAACACAGTGAGGTTTTCTTTCTCATTTTTATGACAACCTGTATGGACAACTGCACATAAAAGCGTCCGATCCATATTTTGCTGTTTTGGCGTTGCATGCTGTGTGATCCCCTTGTCAGAATGCCTTCATCAAGCTCCAGGTTTATTATATATATAATGCTGCTTTTGGAGAATAATCTTCTCTGTGTCATGGCAACAGTAATAAGATGGGGCTTGAGTGCATGCCATCCCGACAGGTGTTATACCGCAACTATTACCCCCAACTCCGTCAACACAAAGTCGTCCTGAGCTGTCTCGGGCAATTTTTACCACCACCTTCGCTCTCACCGGTCCAACTGCAGTTGAAGTGGTGATTTCAATTGGATTTGAAGCTACACTATTTCATTTCCATGCAATATAGTGAGGGAGGTCGTTAATTGGGTCACTCAGATGTACAGTATAACACCTACAACAGTTTTCAGTTCAGCTTTTTTTATGCTCAACAGGATTATTCCGTTTTAATATGGTTGTAAATTAGGAAAACAAAAATACAAATCTATTTTCAGACTTCTCTTTGAGATTTGACACAAGTTTACTCACAACACCAGAAATAAAATCTATACCTACAAAGCGCATTGTGGGGTTGAAGTGTTTCCAAACCTAGACACTGACTGGTTAAACTTGGCAGATCTTAGTGGGAATACTAGTCTACAGATTGATCTGTTGTTTGGGGTGTCATGTCTTTGGAACTGTTAATTAAGGTCATGAGTGTTGTCCATCGGAGTCGAGGTCACTCTCAAGCCACTTTGTAGCGTCACACTGTGGGCATTATAAAGGGACAACTTATCACACTTAAACTGACAACAGGATCATCGGGGGTGTCTGTGGAGACTCAAAAGATATACCAGATCAGACAAAATAGCGGAGAAAAGATGATATTCCATGTGTTACATAGGGACCAAGAAATATCAATTTTGGTCGTTTCTCTGTGCTCAATAATTAACAGGGCTCAGAAAGTCTTACGAAGTCACAAGGTTATATAGATGGCCCTGACATGGAACCCGCATTCTGTAGAATTTGGGATTTTCGGAGGATGATCCGTGAAAGGATGGCCATTATAGTGTAAAGGCAATCCAGTTTGTTGACAGGTTAGGACAGGGGGTCACGGTATAGATGTCATTGTTATGTGATAGATGGATATATATAGGAGTAACTTGTCAAAGAACGGAACCAAGGCCTGCCTAACAAGCTAACTCTTTGCCCTGTATTTATTAATGTATTCCTCAGGTATGCCAATATGCAACACCCAACATTGATTGATTTTACTTCCTTGTCTTGAAATAGAAGCCACCACAGAGCTTGGGAGTGTGTTCTGATGTTAGTCGAAAAAACCTGCTTTTAGGTTTCAAGTTGAAAAATGAATGAAACTATGACAGCAATAGACCGTTGTTACTCTGAAATTGAAATTTTTCATTACCATGAGATTCTTATATTCAATCTTCATTCTTCGAAATCCCAGCAACGCTTGGGTGCTAGTGCATACTGACATAACAGTTTAAACTCTTGAGTTTAGAATTGATATCCATCAGATATATTTAATACCAGATAATATCCATAACAATCACCTGTAAATTCTTGCTTCAGTCTATACATTTACGCTTAAAACTTGAGTTTAGGGTAAGAATTTGTTACAGAAAAGTTAGAAATTTCCAGAATTTGAGTCAGTTGTGCAAATTTGTTTTGGTTGATAATGGAGTAGTATAGTGGAAAGAATTGACTGTATACAAGATGTATCATATTTAGTGGCAGAAGACAGTAGGTGTGATGGATGCTGATGAGGAAAACCTCATCAATGATGTCTACTTTTAGTAAGAGAGAGGCAGTTATTGATTACATATGTATATATGTATTGTGATTGGCAAGTATCCTGCTGCATTCTGATAATTAGACATTGATTCAGGGCAGCTGTTAAACAAGTTTACCTGTCTAAACCGTACCCTGTGTAATTGGAACAGTGGATATGTTACAGAGTATAAATTGTTAATTACCTGTCTAAACCGTACCCTGTGTAATTGGAACAGTGGATATGTTACAGGGTATAAATTGTTAATTACCTGTCTAAACCGTACTCAGTGTAATTGGAACTATAGATATGATACAGTATTAATATTCATTGTATTACCTGTCTAAACCGTACCCTGTGAAATTGTAACAGTAGATCTATGTTAGTCTTATTCACATTTTGGGTCCATCAGAAATTCAAATGTATCATGAATTTATAATTATTCAATGAACAAAAGTATTTGATATACAGGACGAAAATCGGAAAAATGTGTTTTGTTGGTATAGACAGGTGTTACCTTTCGGTCGGTTTAGACAGGTGCTGCTGTGTATTGAGGTTACAAAACACACCTGTCACTAGCCGATGTGTTCCCTATACACCAGCTGATGTGTTCTCTATAAGCTGTAACAGTTTGAAAAGAAAACGAGACAAATTACTACATGCATGTGGTTGACGAAACAATCTGATATATTATTGTTGGTCGTACACTTGTAGGTATATAGTGTAGGTCTGCCTGATCAAAGTCCTAAAGACGAGCCTTACCTGTGGTGTCAGGTGAGGTCACACAGAATACATAGCCTTAATGACATTACCGACTGACTAGATGCAAGAGCCACCCTAACCCTTGGGCACATCACAAACCAAACTGGCTGACCTTGACCAAGGTCATATATATACAAGTGTATAGCGGCGACTGCCTGTACAATCCACAGGGTTTCACTGACAACTAGATGTCTTTGTTTCGGGATGGAGTGTACTACAGACACACATGTAGTGTTAACTTTGTATAGTTATTACTTAATAAGTCTTTGTTGTACAGCACCTGTGTATAGGTAAGGCTGATCCGGGATGTTTGAAGGGTGCCCACCTCCTGGGGGGGGGAAAAAGTACCTTTTCCTCCAAAAAAATCTTAAAGTGATTTTGTTTTACATGCAATATAAAACAATTTGGCCATTTATAGTAGGGGTTGTTGAAATCTGCCAGTGGTCATTCAGGTTATTCTGGCTTTATCAAATAGTGCATTGTACGCGCTTACAGAGGCGTGCGTACCAGTACATACGGAGTGTATAACATCTGTATTGTATACTAGTATATTACCTGAGGTAGCCACCCGTCTACTCTACACTGACACAACATCTTCACCCATGCACTTACTTTAATAATCACCTGCTATCACAAACATTTTGCCTGCAGACCATCTTCTTCCATGTCACGTTTGCCCATCTTTGATCTATGAACATATTTTATGTTTTGTTGAGGTGTTACAGTTCATCTCAGAAACTATATGTTTGTATAGTTAGTTTTGCTTTAAAACGTACATTATGGAAAAAAAGTAGATATTGTCTTAATTTGTTAAAGAATGAATTATGATTTGTGCTGATCAGTAGATTGAGTTTTTTCTCATATACGATCTACCTTGTGATACACTATTGGGTTGTATACTTCAGAATTAACTCAATTGAATCTAATATCTGTTCGTTCCATCGTCACTTGTTTGATTTCTTCATTACTGGGTCAGTGCTCGCTGTCCGTATGCTTCACTAATTAGGGGGCAGCTTAATACCATATTGTTTTTAAGCATTTGCTAATTACTATGTTGTAAAATAGGATATACAAAGATGTTAGTACTGATAGGTGGTTCTATCGATACAATCAAACCTGATGAGGCGTAAAATACCATGTTGTGGACACTGATAGGTTGATCTTGACAATAAAATGCTAAATGTAAGAAAAATTCTCAAGTAATGAAAAATTATTTCGAAAAAATGTAAATGTTCAGAAGAACAATATCTATACTTTTGGGGGTAGTTACTGTTACTGATATCACCGATTAGGAAAAATCAGAAACAGGAATTACTGTAACAGGAGTTTATACGGACAGTTTAAATTTGATTATTGTCCCCAGTCCATGATACAGGTAGACAACAAAACAGTGGACTGGATTTGTACAAGTTCTTAAACTGAGACTCTGCAATTCTCATTTACCAAGACAATGAACATGGTGTCAAGACCCACCCAATCATATTTCTGCAAATTAATGAACATGCAAATACAGTAAATAATGACCCACATTTACCCCAAGTGTTATTGCAAACATCCTATATTGCATGTCGCCGTCAGATCAGCTTTTTGATGGGTTTATCACAAAGTATTTTGTCCCTGTGACTTTCAGACTGTAATTATTTTTTGTACAAATCTTTTTTCATCTGCTGGCTGATGGCCAGTAGCCTGCTTTGTTCGGGATAATGGCACATTGTCTACCGTTGGTTATCACTGTGTTTCAAAAGCTTCTTCGGCATGATGCATCACTGGTTTGCATCGGGCAGTTGATGGGATTCTCCGCACATTCCTATTTTGTATTACAACCCTATATGAAAGTTAAGCACACGTGTATGTACGGAACTAGCACTTCCCTTTCGGAGCGTGTCACAAACAAGTCTTAATTTTTGAAAAAGATTTGGTTTCAAAGCCATTTACAAAAAAGCTTTTTCATATTCCCTGACTGAAAGCGAATCTGATCATTTTGAATCCCACATCGGTTGCAGTGAACATTTTGATTGTCAAGAAACATCTCAGCTACCATTTTTCACTCGAATTTGTCATTTATTGAAATTTATATGTCCTATAGGTTTGTGACTTTTCACATAGTTTCTCTTCTACAGTACTGGTTCTTCATAATTGGATATGACACACTCTTTCACATGTGGAGTTGGTTCCATTCATTGGATTGAATCAGGATGCCAAGTCGCCAGTATAAATGGAATGGGTTTTTTCCATACACATGGGCACCAAACATTACTTGGTTCAATGAAATATACTGTCGCAGTTTGTACTGAACCGGGTTTGGCTGATCTCATTAATAAGTCACAATGGGACATCTGTGCTGTCATCAAAATAATGGCAAATAAAATTGTGAACAGAGAGCACTGTCTACCACAAAGAAAATTAACCAATAGTCTAGTGTAGTTACTAAATTTCCTACAGATTGTGAACAGGAAACTATATATTTTGACTGTATGGCGATTTTTGTTGTACTGCGTTTACTTGTTGGATGTTTGAATGTGAACTGGGTCTGTTTGTTTTCTCTTCTACATTTGTGTTTTTCAGATGTAGTGTAGTTGAAATTGGATTTGTTGATAATTTTATTAGGTGGTAATTGTCCCCTCCTGCTATGATAGGGGAAGGCGACACTTTCAGGGACAGGGGCTCTTTGACAGGTCAAATACATTATCTGTATGTGAATTACGGAGTCAGCAAGGAGTAACAGTTTCTAGTTGAATGAAAGCAAGCGATGATGTGTCTAACTTCAGATTTGCCCCAGGTCTGCTGTCTGAGGCAGACTCGTAATTTGTTAAGGGATGGAAGGATGAACAACCAAATAATTTGGAAAAGAATGAAAGAGAATCATGCAAGGAGTAACATTTAGAAAAGGGTCATATATACCTAAAAGGCAATTTGTAGTCATTTTGAGAAAATTTGTTTTCATTTCCACTCTGTTTTGCCAAGAATTTCGGTATTTTGGTGAACTTGAGAAATTGTCCTTGTAAGTGGAAGCATTGTTAATGTTTCCCAGCAGGGACCAAAGTCACCCAAGTCATGATCCAATCACTTATTGGTATCAATACATGATTATTTGTTCATTTTGTTTTTTGTTTTTTAATATTTTATTTATCGTCCATTGTTCACATCTTCCTCATGAACCTGTCCATTTGCTTTCTTCCTTACTGATCATGAGTTGATTTTCCTCTTCATTTTAATTTTTGTAGCCATGGGTGCACAGACAATACATGTACATACAGCCCCAAGGTTTTTCTGGTATTTTGAGGGAAGATTTAAAAAATTTAACCCAATTCCCAATGAGATTCAGACAGTTTCTGTACAATTTGATAAAGAAAATGTTCAAAATCTAAAATCTGAAGAGATTTTTTTTTAAATTTTCTAATTTTAACTTGAATATTTCATAATAAGAAGGGTGTGAGAAAACTTTTTATTCTATAAGAATATATAAGTGAAAATTGGATTTTAGTGCTTCAATATGCTGTCAAATTTTCTGAACATGAATATAACTAACTACCCAAATTATCAGGAAAATCTTCACTGTATAGTCGGTAAACTTGGGATATGGTATGAGGGTTCTTGGCATGGTGAACTTGGCCAAAGCATCAATATTCTAATTGCTCATTTTAAATTTATTGTTTGTTTTGTCATATTTTATTGGTTGGTAATTATTCAAAAGTCAGTTAGCTAGAAATATTGAATTTCATCAATTTTTCATGTCAAATTTTTAATTGCATCCGTTATCATTGCTGCTGGTCATGTCAAAACAGTACTGTTAAAACAAACATTTAAATGTGTCATCAATATTAAGTAGAAATCAAAATTGTCTCCAATTCTGAAGAAATTTATCTTAAATGTAGCAGCGAGAATCTACAAGATTACTGTAAAAGCACTAATTGTAATGTTATTATAGTTTTCTCTGCAATAATTGAGGTACTGTTGTTGTAGTTTAATTTCATGAAGGAAATATTGAGATAAAAACATGAAAATGTAAAAAAGATAAGTAAAAAAAAAGATATTTAAAAAAACAAATCTACTCAAAAAACATGAAATCCACAAAGAAATAATTCAACCGAAGTAGGTATGCTATATTCTATAACTGTTTGCAGGAAAAAAAATAAAATAAAATCCTGTTTGGTACTTCAGTGGCATTTAAGATTTCACTAATGAAAATACTTCAACAGTAATGTATAGTGGATTCTTGTAGATCTTGTGTCAGGATTTGATTAAGAATTGTTTCTGATATGCAAATAAAATAAGTTTTTCGAGGGTTACTTAAAAAAATAAAGATATATTTTTCCAAATGAACATGTTGAATCGCGTATGATAGAAATATTGACTGTTTTGACCTGACCAGCACATTTCTTCATCACGACACATCCTCATGGTGTTTTTCATGCCCTTGCTTTCCTGCATCATCACCACATCATTATCCCTGTTTTGTAGGCACGCCCGAACAGCTCCAGCACATGATGACGGACGACTCCAATGGCGACGCGACTCTCGGTATTTATCCGTTTCATCTTCTTATCTCATCACTACTTGTATGTATTTGGTGATTTTCCTACTTCCTGAAATATCAAATAAAACAAAACATTCTCTACTAAATGTTATCGAGTAATAGCATTCTTTAACTGCTTTGGAATTTTTTTATACAATGCAAAATTGCTTTTCTCTTACTCCGGTATAATTTTAAGGACCACCATTCAGTTAGAGGTCTAAAAGCCAGTCCTGAACCCTAGCTTGATACTCCCAGACTTTTCATGGGACTCAGAATTTCTGGAAAAACTGAAGTTTAAATTGCTAGTACCCATAGATTTAAAAAAAATATGGTGAAAATGACTCATAAGAATGAAATAAAAATATTTGCCGTCATTGAACTTAATCAAAAGCAAATCCTTCTTCCCTTGTTTCCCATTTAAAACAGAATTGTGAATCAGCCTTTTAGCAAGTATACAAAACACCCCATTTATTTACTTTTAACTTTTAACTTTCTGATTGATATGGTATTTATGAGAGGGTAGACAGTGATAGTTTATAGGAAATGGATAGACGTGGAATGGATAGACGTGGAATTCAGGTATGTAATATTTAATTGTCGAGGTACAAGCCCACGTGTAGATTCAGGATAATTTCTTATAAGTTGGCATATATTTTCATATGGATTTTTTTTACTAGTCCTGGCTAGTGACATTGACCGAGCATTTTAATGTTATTTTAATGTCTGTTTTATTGTACCAACTAGGAAGATTTTGCAAAAAGAATAAAAATCTTATCAAAAGTAGGAAAATCACTTGTATTTGTCAGCACTTTCGTCACTCAAAAATCCCTGCAATCGTACAATGCTCCAATCTGGGTTTTTTTCACTTTTTTTCATCTTTCCATCATCATACAGTATCATTGCATCTGTGACATTGGTGACAGTTATTTCTAAATTCATCAACAAAGAACTGATCACCTTCAGGTCCGAACTGTTTACGTGACAGAACTGATCACCTTCAGGTCGGAACTGTTTACGTGACAGAACTGATCTTCTGTCAGTTTTGGACCGAGGTTTATGATGATGTCATTAGGCCAGACCAATTTAAAATCACAAAAATTGCAGCATGACTGGAGCATATGGGAGTTGTTTGAGCGACGAGGACCGTTTGGTCACTGATTTTTGTGCTTTTGTCAGACTTGTGTATCTAATTATACCTGGAGTTTTTAGATTTAGACATTTTTGTGCAGTGCTCAGCATTAACATACATTTATGTTGCTAAAATGAATATTGTGTGTTCAAGAAATAAATTATGCATGCATGTACTGTGTATATATGTAATATACAGGTTGGAATATGGAGATGTGTCTTATATTATTGTTAATGTAAGGAGAGAATGCAATTTGTTTTCTAAAACAATCGCTTTACTACAGAGTTTCAATAATTCTCATTCTGTCTAAAGTGAAAAGTAATATAACACGTTTTGTAATTAGTAAGTTATTATGTTCGAGGTTTTGAAATTAAAGATTTATTCATACACTCTGAAATGTGAACAGAATCTTAAGTGACAAAGTTCAGGGACAGTAAAGGACATTCCTGTATTAAGGTGGTGACACCATTTTAGGTGCTAGTGTTAGCATGGTACCAGAGTGTGTAGGACTTAGATATTCAATTTCACCTGTGTTACAGTGACTGTCGGCGGTCAACACCTGTGTTACAGTGACTGTCGGCGGTCAACACCTGTGTTACAGTGACTGTCGGCGGTCAACACCTGTGTTACAGTGACTGTCGGCGGTCAACACCTGTGTTACAGTGACTGTCGG
>NW_018403842.1:462573-463828 GCF_002113885.1 Mizuhopecten yessoensis | reverse complement strand
GATCACATGTCAGTATCTACAGAAATTGGACAATACTTAATGTCACCCTGGTAAAATACTAGCCGCTTCCTACCAGCTCGCCTAGGGAGAATAAGTCCCAGGTTCGACTCCTAGTGGAGGCATTAAAAAAATGATGACCTCTGTCACATTAACAATAGACAAAGCTGCCATTATCAATCTACATACACCCTACCTGTTTTATGCATGAAATATTGTTTGAACAACTTGGTACTTGATGTCATTACAGTCTGATAATAAAACAAAACTGTAAATGACTTCACCGTATTTATCCTGCAATAAGTCCTGGAGACCAACACAAACTCTCAACTCAAAGTAGGGGGTGGGCTTATTGAAGGTCAATGAAATAGCATTCGTTACTAATATTGCTACTGGTATATGTGGCATGGAGGGGCTTATTACCAGGTATGGGCTTATTACCAGGTATGGGCTTATTGCCAGGTATGAGCTTATTACCAGGTATGGGCTTATTGCCAGATTGATACGGTAAGTTACATGTACTTGGTAGGTATTTTCAGATGTAGTCATGTGCATCATTCATGCCTGTGGGCACTATATATAAATCTTGTGAAATACTGTAGTTAGAGACATGGATAAATGTAGACTATTATGTAATGTACATGAATAGCAAACTTGCCATCTCTCCCTATTTAGGATGGAGACTTTCCATTTTGGACCCTTAAAATCAACATCTTCATCTGTAGAATTTGCTCATCCTATTCAAATATTGTATGACCAACCTTTTATTTATGTTTTTTTTTAAATTTTAAGAATGTAGAATCTTCTCCAAGGAAATATTAAATGGTTGACAAGTATGGGATAGTACTGATTGACTAGTGGCACTGGATGGGAAAGTCAACTTGGGGGAGGGAGGTAGGGGATCGGTTTACTACAAATGTTGGGACAGTTATGGGTGGAGAGATGTGATAGTTGGGTGGGTAGGGGGTACTTACAGGTCTAGTACAGAGCTCTATATCAGTGATAAGCCCATTCTCCAGAATTCAACAGATGTTACAGATATTAACATCACATCTGGAAGATTTCCATGCTTATTACACAGCGTCCAAAATTAAGTATTATGTCTGTAGTAACATCTCCATCCCCCAATACCCATCCAGACCCCCAGGATAACAGATTGATCAGGGTGTTGGGAGGATATACATAGGATCCATGATACAGGGAAATATTATGACATCACACATCAGGGCAGATCTAAAATTATATCTGGAGATGCTCC